>NC_057810.1:263281601-263305162 GCF_018294505.1 Triticum aestivum | reverse complement strand
AGCGACGGGGACGACGGGGACGGGGACGGCCAGGGCGGCGACGTCGACGGGGCCGGCGACGAGGGGCGGCAACGGCCGGAGTCGGCAACGAGGGGCGGGGGCGGCGACGATCGGGGCCGGGCGGCGCGACGGAGGGAAACAGAGGGAAGAACAGAGGGAAACTAAATTTTTTTTCAAGTGTAGTATATATAGGATGGACCTTTAGTACCGGTTGGAGCCACCAACCGGTACTAAAGGTCTGTTTTGGCCAGGCCAAGCGGCGGGAAGCGCACCCCCTTTAGTACCGGGTCGTGGCACCAACCGGTACTAAAGGGGGGGTCTTTAGTACCGGTTGGAGCCATGACCCGGTACTAAAGGGGGTGCGCTGGCTTCAGGTGGTGCGCAAGTTTAGTCCCACCTCGCTAGTCGAGGGGCTACCGCACTGGTTTATAAGCCCCAGTGCGGTAGCTCTCTCGAGCTCCTCTCCTAATCTGGCCTACTGGGCCTACCTGTCCTCTTCGCCCAGTGGGCCTACTGGGCCTTTGCGAGCCTACATCCTGGCCCAACAAAAGGTTGTGTTGCTAGTCGTATGCAGGCCGCTTTGGCCCAGTAGGCGGGCTTTTTTTTCTTAATTTTTTCGCTTTATTTATTTTTGTTTTAATTTTTTTTGAGTTGTTTTTTGCTGTATTTAGAGTTTCTTTGTGAATATTTTTGCTTTAGCTACAAAAAATTACAAACTTTCTGTTAGTGCCGGTAGTTTTCAAATTTGAATAGTTTAAATTTTGAATTATTTGAAATTTGTGTGAATCACTAGTTTGTGAATAACTTAACTTTGAAAAAAGTTTTTTCAGTGATTCTTTTTTCTTATGTTTAATATTAGTGTGTTTTATCATTATATTCAATTTGGTAATGCTTAGGTTATTTAAAAAATGAAATGCCTTTGTAACAGTTCAGTTTTCGTCGGAAACCCTGATACTTCAAAAGAGATTGTTCATTTTATACATGAAGTGCATCCAGTTTTTGCCGTAACCCTCTCTACTTTCTTGCACATGCTATTTGTATGAAATTATGATACCATGCCAACTTTCAACCTTTTCTGAGTTCATTTGAAATGCTTTTCAATTTCAGGGTCATTTAGTTGGAAAAAATCAGTAAATGCATGAAAAGAATTTGTTTGCACATAAAATTTCTTCGCGTTTCAAATGCCAAAACACATAACTACCCTAACTATTACAGACATTCCCTCCTGGACGTGAAACACAGAAGAAAGTGATGATAGTGAAGCCGATCACATCCCAGATCTTTCGGTGTGAAACTTTTTCTTCGCGTGTGTCCCTTTGCGCCGTAACCATGGAAAATATTCATCATTTAACGGGATGCTCGTGTCAATATTCACTGTGAATGGAGCAATTTCATAAAACTTTTCATAATCTTCTGACATGTCTGTCTTGTCATCCACTCCCACGATGTTTCTTTTTCCTGAAAGAACTATGTGGCGCTTTGGCTCGTCGTATGATCCATTCGCTTCCTTATCTTTTCTTTTTCTCGGCCTGGAAGACATGTCTTTCACATAAAAAACCTGCGCCACATCATTGGCTAGGACGAATGGTTCTTCTATATACGCAAGATTGTTGAGATCCACTTTTTCATTCCATACTGCGGGTCTTCCGTTACCCCGCCTCGTGTCATATTGACCCATTTGCACCGAAACAAAGGGACCTTCAAATCACCTGATCCATAGTTAAGTTCCCATATGTCCTCTATGTAACCATAATATGTTTCCTTTCCCGTGTTGGTTGTTGCATCAAAGCGGACACCACTGTTTTGGTTGGTGCTCTTCTTATCTTGGGCGATCGTGTAAAATGTATTCCCATCTATCTGGTACCCTTTGAAAGTCATTATATTTGAAGATGGTAACTGGGACAGCGAGTACAGGTCATTTTGAATATTGCCATCATTCAGGGCATATTTCGGTAACCAACCGGCGAAAGTCCTCGTTTGTTCGCGTGTAATCCAGTCGTCAGACTTCTCCGGGTGTTTGGACTGTAGAAAATTCATGTGTTCCTCCATATACGGAGCCACCAAGGCGGAATTCTGTAGAACTATGTAGTGTGATTCAGTGAGAGAATGCCCGTCCATACATATTATTTGATGCCCTCCTAGCGTGCCTTTTCCTTCCAGTCTACCCTTATGCCGCGATTCGGGAACACCAATCGGCTTAAGGTCAGGAATGAAGTCAATACAAAACTCAATGACCTCCTCATTTTCATGGCCCTTCGAGATGCTTCGTTCTGGCCTAGCATGGTTATAAACATATTTCTTCAAGACTCTCATGAACCTTTCAAAGGGGAACATATTGTGTAGAAATACAGGACCCAAAACGTTAATCTCTTCGCAAAGGTGAACTAGGACGTGCGTCATGATGTTGAAGAAGGATGGTGGGAACACCAACTCGAAACTGACAAGACATTGTACCAAATCATTCTGTAACCTTGGTATAATTTCTGGATCGATTACCTTCTGAGAGATTGCATTGAGGAATGCACATAGCTTCACAATGGCTAATCGAACGTTTTCGGGTAGAAGACCCCTCAGTGCAACCGGAAGGAGTTGCGTCATAATCACGTGGCAGTTATGAGACTTTAGCTTTTGGAACTTTTTCTCTGCCATATTTATTATTCTCTTTATATTCGACGAGAAGCCAGACGGTACCTTCATGCTGAGCAGGCATTCGAAGAAGATTTCCTTCTCTTCTTTGGTAAGAGCGTAGCTGGCCTGACCCTGATGTATGCCGTCTTTTCCGTGCATACGTTGCTGGTCCTTCCGTGCCTCTGGTGTATCTTTTGTCTTTCCATACATGCCCAAAAAGCCAAGCAGGGTCACGCAAAGATTCTTCGTCACGTGCATCACGTCGATTGCGGAGCGGACCTCTAGGTCTTTCCAATATGGCAGGTCTCAAAATATAGATTTCTTCTTCCACATGGGTGCGCGTCCGTCAGCGTCCTTCGGAACAGGTTTTCCGCCAGGACCCTTTCCAAAGATTACCTCCAAATCCTTTACCATATCATGTACATCAGCACCAGTACGGTGGCGAGGCTTCGTCTGGTGATCGGCCTCACCTTTGAAATACTTGCCTTTCTTTCTTACAGGATGCCTTGTCGGAAGAAATCGACGATGTCTCAGGTACACATTCTTCCTACAACTATCCAAATATATACTCTCGGTATCATCCAAACAGTGCGTGCATCCGCGGTATCCCTTGTTTGTCTGTCCTGAAAGGTTACTGAGAGCAGGCCAATCATTTATGGTCCTGAAAGGTTACTGAGAGTAGGCCAATCTTTGATGGTCACGAACAGCAACGCCTTTAGGCAAAATTTGTGAGGAGCTCGAGGGGAAAGAGGAAGAACAGAGGAGAAGTGTGGGGAAAGGGGAAGAACAGAGTGGCTCGGGTGGACGAAGGGTTTATGTACGTCGACCTTTAGTACCGGTTCATGCCACGAACCGGTACTAAAAGTGTTGGACGGGCCCCAGACTGACAACACCCTGCCACCACCCTCTTTAGTATCGGTTCGTGGCACGAAGCGGTACTAAAGGTTCGCCACGAACCGGTACTAATGAGAACGGCTGGCTAGTCGTTGGAACCGGAACTAATGGACACATTAGTGCCGGCTCAAAACCAAATCGGCACTAATGTGTCTCATATTAGGTGCTTTTTCTACTAGTGTAGTATCATCTTGCAATTTTTCTTCATCGCAAAGATGTTCTTGACAAATATAAATTATTGAATCCACTTTACAGCGTATCCAATTAAGAAGTTTACCCATACCGCGCGTTTGGACCATTTTGATCTTCGAAAATAGCATCCCTGGACTTGATCGCAACACATATCGGATGACATCCTAGGTAGGATTAATCTTAACCCGCACCCATTGCATGCCCAGCACCGAATTCGATTTGTGCATCGAGCCCTAGAGTGGTCCATCGAAAGACAATGGGCACAGGTTCCTCGGGCATTCATAGGGGTAGAGATCAGACTAGGCCCAAGAATGCCTCTTTAAAAAATCATGTTGATCCCGCCCTTGACTGCTCATTAAACAACTGACCAGAAACTCCTCACTACTGATCGCTAGGGAATTCAAGCCGCTGAAAACCCGATTGATGAACCGTTGGAGATGAACTTGGATCAAAGAATCTTGGAGATTGAACTTCTTGAGCATAAGATTTCAAATTCCCTTTACAGAAAAACCTAGTCCATTATGTATCTTTTTCTCGACAGCATAACTCAAATCATGCAAATAATTCGGTTCTCCAGAGCCCCAAAGGCAGAACAAGAGATTGAAATTCTGGTTTCAATGTTACCTCCATGATAGATTGCAAAACCAACATCCTTGGAAGCAATAGAAAACTTGAACGGCCAATTCTGATAGCAGATTACCTTGAATCGGGAAGCATGCTCACCAAAACATGACAGGAGAATAAGCTCCACTGAATCTTCATTGAGCTTGATCTTGAAACGAGAAAATTCAGTCACAAGGAAGAATTCCTTGAGATTACATCCGTCAATAAAGTTCACTGGCACCCCAAACTTCTTCTGGACCTTGTCCTGGAAGGCCAAACATTGATCAAACTTAAGGTCAGAAACAACCATGGACGGCAATGGGCGGTGGTCGCCATGGCTGGAATAGCAGACGATGATATGGTGGCAACCGCAACTAGAGTGGTCAGCGGCGCATCGGTTGTGCATTGGCTGCTATGGCCAGTGTGGCCTGCGGCGGCCTAGGCGGAGGGGCTAGGTCGTAGTGGGTGTATACTGGATTTTCTCATAGATATCGATTCAGATGTTTTATGCTTCAACTCCGTAAAAGTAGAAAGGCCATAGGGACTAATTTTTCCTTGAGTTGGAAACTCGTTTTCTCTGACAATCTGCACAAGCAAGAGCTAAACAACAGGTAAGCTGGTAGAGTAAGCGTAGCCAACTTAAGGTGTGTTTGGTTGTCGAACAAAGTGGAACAGAATGTGCCATTCCACTAGAATGGGCCGATTCTGTTCTTATGTTTGGTTAGAAATAATAGGTAGAATGAATGGTTACGTTTTATTGTTTGGTTGGTGAGATGGAATAAAATGAATTTGGTTAATTTTGATAATATACATAGGCAAGCATGGTAGATATATGATATTTAATATATCTACAACTATTTCTCTTGCACCAATATACATTTACAAGAGTACAAGCCAAAATAAGAAGCAATGTTTAGAGAAGAATCAGGAATATATGAAAGTGAGAAAATAAAGATACTAATGCACAATATGGTAGTGCTATATCACCGCCGCCCCTAGCACATGAGGCCGCCGCCGGAAACCACCGGCCCGCCACTCCGCAGCCGCTTGCCAGTCACATCTGCTCCTCTTCAGATCGAGGGGAGGAGATGAGGGAGAGGTGCCGCTGTATGAGGGAGGGAGATGCTAGCTGCCATGGGAGAGGGAGAGACGATGGGTAGGCGAGGGACAGACGACGCTAGGGAAGGAGGGAGGTGGCTTGGCCCGGCGTGGCTCATATTGAGAGAGGGAGTGTGTCGTGCGAGTAGAGGAGAGAGCTCGTTCCGCATGGTCTGCTTATATTCGCGGTACCGCTTGGTTCCGCATAATCAGCGAATGTGTCGTTCCCTGGAACCAGTGGGTTCCGGTTCATTTGACGAACCAAACATGAGAATGGGCCTTCACGGAACTGGCCGATTACGTTTCACCCAATGACAAAAACCAAACACACCCTAAGACGTTGCCAGGTATGGTATCGCTTCCCGCCGAAATGGAAGTTGTTCAGAGCTGGCTTCCAGCCAAATAGTCAAATAGGTATGCATCAGCAAATATTACAAAATATAAAAACTTGTTCAAAAAATTCTCCATGGATCACTCATCTTCTTCTCTCTTCAACACTTCAACCATTTCACCACCTCCATACCAGTGCGTCCCTTCCATCACCACAGTCCCCAGATTCACATGAATTTACCACCATATCAGTATATGTAGCACGCTCGGTGTCATTTTCCTCAAAATTTCCCTGGTTATGGTCTTCCCCAAGCCACACCACTTCAAAACTTAATGCAGTATGAAGCTTTGTTTACGCTAAGATGAGACCCATATGTCAGGATAGCCACCCCAAAACATGAATAAACGTTGTGCTTTTTCAATGCTTTTGCAAATTCGCAAACATTTCTTCAATGTATTTCTTTCTCTGGTTTTCTGGCTTTCACGGTTCTTTTATGTTCATTTGTGCATTTTAGAGAAAGAGTGTTGCATATTAGAAAAAGGTGCACTGTGCATTAAAAAAAGTTCATTGTATATGAAAAAATGTCCATTGTATATTGGAAGTTTGTTTAGTGTTTATTTTAAAAAATATTCACTGTATTAAAATAATTAGTGTATATTAAAACAAAGTTCACCATACATTGCAAAAAACAGTTCACCCTATATAAAAATGTTCATTGTATATTCGAAATGTTTTAATATTAAAAAAGCGTATTTGAAAAATAGTTATAGCATTGAAAACTGTGAAAAAGAAAAAAAATATTAAAAAACCCCGGAAAAAACACCATACCTGAAAGAGCCACAAATCATACTATGTACGCTCGGCTACACGAGTTACCAAATAGATTTATTGGGCCAGCTTGTATCAAGCCGAAGGGACGACCTACGTGAGCGGTCCTTCCATTGTATCGACTACCCGAGGCAGGGAGCTCCTATTTGGCGCTTCAGGCACTAAGGAATCTCCCGGGTGCCAATGCGCCGACGCTGGTGGCTGGCCCATTTGGACTTCGCATTTTCTTCCTGGATCGAATTTTGGCAAAAAAAAAATGAATTAATGCGCCAGAAAAATCAAGGATTTTCAAAAAAGTTCATTAAGTCCAAATTTTTTTAATCAAATTTTTAAAAAAGGTTCATCAAATTTGAGAAAAACTTCATCAATATTGAATAACAGTTCATCGAATTTGAAAATTTTCATTGAAGTTTTAAAAATTTATCAAATTAGGAAAAAAACTCTATAAGGAAAAAGTTCATGTATTTTGAAAAAAGTTCATCAATTTTAAAAAAGTTCATAAAACTGGAAGAATAAATCAATTTTGAAAAAGTCTATTGATCTTGAAAATGTTCACGAATTTGAATAAAGCTCATGGATTTTTAAAAAAATGTTCACGGATTCAAATAAAAGCTCATGGATTTTTAAAAAAATGTTCACAAATTTGAAGAAAAAGTTCATAATTTCTAAAAGAATCCACACATTTAAGGAAAATAAAAAGGGAAAGCAAGAAAAAAGTAAAATAAAACTAAATAAAAACTAGCAGAAAGAAACCCATGAACTAGAGAAAGCAATAAAAGGAAATAAAAAGCAAGTATTTCACAATCGTTTTGATAGCCGAGTGGCTAGTGCACTCGCCATCGAAGGTGATGTTGTGAGTTCTAATCAGGTTGTTCGCACCTTTTGTAGAGTTTACATAAAATAGAAGGTACGTTGGCCGGCCCAGGTAAGAGTGCATTCAGCGCCAATTAGCATAAGGGGATGAATTGGTTACTTGGCAGTTGGGCTTGCTCTCTTGATCAAACAACCGGAAGCCTTTTGTGCTTAGGTATGAAAAGTTTTCCCTTGAAAGTTCAACTAGATTACAAGGGAAGAAAATGATCCAGTAGCATACCCTAGCAAGATTCGGAAAAGATAGATAAAGTAGATAGACGATACCAGACTAGATGATACTATATATTAGGATCAAGAGATGGATATGCCTCTATCCAATCAATTAAAAGTTGATTTTTTTAGAAAAACAATTCAATGTAGAAGGTAGATTGATCTTGTTATTTGCCGATGGGCTATGTTGGTCAGTGGATAAAAGATATGTGTGAATTATGGGAAACTGGAACCGGTGATGTACTCTATCCTGCATGTCATGATATGTTATTCTTGTTCTTAATTCTCTTCTCTATTCCGGCCATGGCAATGCTGTTGGGAGCTCCTATTCGGGGCTTCACGCGCCAGGGAACCTCCTTGGCGCCCACACGCTGCCGCATTTACATTTCGCATTTATTTCCCTAGTTCGCTAGATCACATTTTATAAAAAAAAGAATTAATTAAAAAAACTTGAATTTAGAAAGATCATTGATTTTTAAAAAAGTTCAAAAAATCGAAAAGTTCATCCATTTTGAAAAAAGTACATTGATTTTCAAAAAAGTTCACGAATTTGAATAAAATCTCATGGATTTTCGAAAAAATGTTCACAAATTTGAATAAAAGTACATTGGTTTGAAAAATGTTCACGAATTTGAATAAAGGTTAAGGTTCATGGATTTTGGAAAAAAATCATTGATTTTGAAGAAAAAGTTCATAATTCTAGAAGCATCCACGCTTTTAAGGAAAAAGAAAAAGGAAAAAAGGAAGAAAAAAGTAAACAAAAACTAAATAAAAACTTCCAGAAAAAAACCCATGAAATGGAGAAAATAAAAAGCAAGTTTCTTAGCCGATTTGGTTGCCGAGTGGTTAGTGCGCTCGCCGTCCAAGGTGAGGCTATGAGTTTGAATCTGATTGTTCACAACTTTTCTAGAGTTTACATATAATAAAAGGGTATATGGGCCGATCCTAAAGTATAATTAGTGCAAAAAAAACCTATTGCAAGTACCATACCTTGATCTACTGGGCTATGCCTTTTACAAAATATAGCAACTTGTTCAAAAATATCATGAATTTTGAAAATGTTCTCAGTTTAGAAAAACACATGAATTTTATGATGTTAACAAAATACCAAGTCGGCCACACATTAATTTTTTTAACATCTTAAAATTCATGTATTTTTCTAAATTTTGAACATTTTCAAAATTCCTGATATTTTAAATCTGTGGAAATTTTTTGATTCATAAATATTTTCAAATTCTTGAATGTTTTCAAATGTGTGACATTTTTTATTTTGTAAGATTTTTTATACGTTCTGAACAATCTTCAAAATTCCTGATTTTTTTAAATTTATTATATTTTTAAATTTGTGATCTTTCTCAAACGTGTAAAAGAAATGAAGGTGGTACTTTCTACGCACACCTGCTTGTTTCTCAAAGAAGCAGAGCAAAAGTAGACCAGACACCCAGGTTCAAGGCATGAGAATTACAATTTCAGTTTTATTGCACCAATAAGTTACTACTACTAGAAGAACGCCCGTGCGTTGCAAGGGGGCCACATTAACTTTAAAAGTTCAATATCAATTATGTTAATATTACATTGAATATTCTCATACATATTAAGTGACATCGACGACCTTTTTTACCATCAAATTCTCACACACACACACACATCCTCTCCCTCCCTCTTCCTCACTCTCTCTCCCCCTCTCCCTCACTCGGGAGGTGGGACGAAAATAAACCCGAAACGGAGACTACCAACTGAGACATTAGGAGTAGAGATCATTTAGTTGACAAGAATAAATAGAAAAATGTGTTAAAAAGGAGAAACAGATTAGATTACATTGAAAAACCAAAAGGACGATGTAAAAGGGGATTCGCCCTGCCCCCCGGGCCTTGCCACCGAACCGGCTCAGCGGTCCAGTCCCCGCGCGGTCGTCTTCTCCTGTTCCCCGAGCCGCGTCGGTACAGAGACGGGCTCCCGCCCGACCACCTCGCTGGCATCGAAGGGGAATGGATAAGGGTGACGCCCTGCCTTCCCTACCCCATGGCCTCACTCCTCCTTGACGCGCCCTCCCAAATCCACTTCTCCTCCTCGCTCGCTCGATCCCGTCGATCTGGAAGAAGTCAGACGCCACGGCCACCATGACCGACCCCGTCCACATGGCCACTGCCCTCCCTGCGGGCTAGGAGCTTGTCGAGGAGCTCTGAATGCCTTCGCTACTTCGTCTGCGCCAACGAGATCAAGTCCAGCACCCCCGCATCGATGTCGCTGCCGTCTTCCTCAACCTTGGGCCACCGCGACATTGCCGTTCGATCCGCGTCGCCCCGAGCTCCCATGTCTTCGCCTAGGGCGCCATTGACACCGCCATGATCTTCTCTTGCCTTTCCCTTGTCTCCCCTCTCGTTTGCTCTCGTTAGGTATTTCGTCGTGGCCGAGAACCGCCGTCCGCCATGGCCATTGCAGGGGTAGCCACCGAGCTCCTCGGATTGACCCCGTGGCACATGCCCGCTCCTATGCACGCCCATGCCCGAGCCTGCCGCTCTTCTTCCGCGCCCGCGGGGCCACTCCCTCTCCATGCCCACGCCCGTGCTACACCGCGTCGGTCGCGCCCGCCGCTGCCGTCGCGCTCGCCGCAGCCACCGCACCACTGTGCCCCGCGCGACACACACCCTGGTCGCGCGCCACACTCTCGCTGGCTGCGCTCGCCCCGTCTGCTGCCCCCCTGCCTCGCGCCGCCTCCAGTCATGGCCATCTTCTGCCGGCCGCCCCCTCAGCCTCGCCTACTGCGTGTTGCTTCCTGCTGCTATGCGCTGCTCTACCGCTGGTACGCTGCTGCACCATGCCCTCGACACCGCCGTGGACAAATGTGGCGGAGGGATTGTTAATGGAGTACGAGAAGAAGGTGGCAGAGAAGTTGTGGAGAGGCAGGAGGTCTGGGGCGGTGTCACCTGGCTGTGGTGGAGGTGTTTATCCGACAAGGAGCCGGAGTGGAAGGAGAGGTCACAATTGGAAAGAATCATAAAAAAAATCATAACCCGGAGATCTCAGTTCAAAAAAATGCTAATATGGATGGAAAACATAGAAAATGTTTGTTGTTATCAAGGAAAGGTAAAAATTTAGGAAAGTTAGGATTTTTGAACTGATTTCTATGCAAATGGGGTTTTATTCTTGGATAACGTGATATCAGTACCTGCCCGTTTGTGACATGTCTGATTAGGAAAGTTTGCAAATGTTAAGAAACTATTTATTGGGAGGAAAGTTGTGACATGTCTGTTATTTGTTTCCTAAAACAAATTTCACTAATAAGTTAGGAAAGTTAGATTAAAATGTATTATTTGTTTCCTAAAAATCTGTTATTTGTTTCCTAAGACAAATTGAATCAATAAAAGGAATCATTTGATTTGCATAATTTAAGGAAGTTAGATTAAAATGTATTATTTGTTTTCTGAAAATCTGTTATTTGTTTCCTAAGACAAATTGAACCAATAAAAGGAATCGATTGATTTAGATAAGTTAGGAAAGTTAGATTAAAATGTATTATTTGTTTCCTGAAAATCTGTTATTTGTTTCCTAAGACAAATTGAACCAATAAAAAAAATCGATTGATTTGCATAATTTAAGGAAGTTAGATTAAAATGTATTATTTGTTTCCTGAAAATCTGTTATTTGTTTCTAAGACAAATTGAACCAATAAAAGGAATCGATTGATTTGCATAAGTTAGGAAAGTTAGATTAAAATGTATTATTTGTTTCCTAAAAATCTGTTATTTGTTTCCTAAGACAAATTGAACCAATAAAAGGAATCGATTGATTTGCATAATTTAAGGAAGTTAGGTTAAAATGTATTATTTGTTTTCTGAAAATCTGTTATCTTCCCGGCCCAGAACGACGGAGATGCCACATGATAGTATGGCACCAACCCATCGTCTGTGCACTGACGAGTGACGATAGAGACGACTGAGCCTGAAACTTAATCTGAGTACGAATAATCAACAGTGACGGCAACTGTTACGGGCTTGCGGCGAGGTACCCTCACCTAGACAATGATCTTTGGTCGGAGCGCAGAGGTAAGTGGTGTTGTTGGCGACATGCAGGTCGTCCACTCGAGAGGCGGCGCTGGATATTAATGGAAATCGTGCAGGCAGACAACGAGGTGGGGTGGTTCATCTGTGCGGCCTGCTTCCGATCCAATCTGCGATATTCCCCCATGTGGATGCCACCCCATCACGTAGCCATACAAAACGATATAGGAACCATGATTAGATAAATATACAATGATCAATTGGACTGTATTAGAATTGGAGAGAGAATGAATATACAGGAAACATGCAGGTCGAGCAAGCCAGCCTTTCCTATGGTCGTCTTGTTCCTGCAGATGTTAAGCTAATACCGAATCCAATGTTTAAAACCAATCAATCCCTAGTCTCTTTCTCTGCCAGCGAAAGTTAATCTCTGGCGTCCTTCGTCCAAATTGAATTATATCAAACTGAGCAGGACCGACATAATTATGGGAAAGCCATATAAGAGAGATTAGTGGGAAGGAGAGGATTACGTCCCGGATTTTCAGAAGAAATGTGTGTTAGTGTTAATAGGAAGGAGGGGATAGTGTCCTGATTTTTTTACTGGGGAGATGTGCACTAAAGGAAAGATAGATTGTGTCCTGATTTCCTGCATGAAAAAAGAAAACCGGAAACTTGGAGAAGATCGAGGGGTGGGGCTGGCTAGGGGGTGGAGGTGGGATGAAAAAGCCCGGACAAAAATAAACTATAGAGATTAGCCCATGATCATTAGGAGTAGAGATTAGCTCTTTCACCTTGTCAGACAGTCCCTTCAATCCAAGAATATACAACATCTAGAAGAAATAAAACCAATGACATAATTAGTAAACAATTTCAGCGACAAAAGGATAAACAAATTGGATTTTTGAAACAAAACCTGCACCTGCACAAGTATATGTTATATTAACAAAAGTGCAGATCCCGTCCCACTCTTCTTCCGAATAGCAATCTTGGTGAGTGATCTCGACCGGGTTCGATCGGCATGGTGTGTCGTTCCTCCAGGAGTGGGTGCTGAGAGGAAGGATGGCAAACCTCCATTGTCAATCGGCCGGAGCTGCATCGTCATTTGGATCAGAGCATGGACGAAATCGAGATGGTAGAGGTTGAGGAATTTGTAGGACATGAGGGTTTAGGGTGGGCATCACGAGAACTCACCCATATCTTGGGAGACGGCAGACCCGAGGTGCAGTCGTGTTCGTGCTTCAGGGGCTGCCACATGCTGTCCTCGCCGCCATCGCCTGTCGATGCCACTTCAGCGCCACGAGCATGGGACTGAGGAACAAAGGGAAGAGAAGGGAAGGAAGCGAGCTAATGACTTACCTATGTTTGGTATGTAATACCCTCCATTAAGAGTAGATATTTTCTTAAAATCGGTTATTTTGTTTCCTAATTAATGTGATTGAGCAATTTAAGGTAAGGTTAATTAATTTAGATTTGATATTTAGAGATTGATCGTGATTGATTCTTTCACATAAAGACATTACTAAAAATAACTTGCACCAGCATGGAAAGTTATGATCCTTTAAGATTTTTTTCGTTGTGTGAGAGGGTGACGCGAAACTAAACCGGTGGGGTGGGGGAAGGACGAAAAAAAACCAGCGAAATAAAACGGGTGGGAGGTGGGAGGAAGTACCAAAGAAGTGTTTGAAATATGCCCTAGAGGCAATAATAAAAGCATTATTATTATATTTCCTTGTTCATGATAATTGTCTTTTATTCATTCTATAATTGTATTATCCGGAAATCGTAATACACGTGTGAATGCATAGACCATAACATGTCCCTAGTGAGCCTCTAGTTAACTAGCTCGTTGGTCAACAGATAGTCATGGTTTCCTGACTATGGACATTAGATGTCACTGACAACGGGATCACATCATTAGGAGAATGATGTGATGGACAAGACCCAATCCTAAGCATAGCACAAGATCGTGTAGTTCGTTTTGCTAGAGCTTTTTCAATGTCAAGTATCTCTTCCTTAGACCATGAGATCGTGTAACTCCCGGATACCGTAGGAGTGCTTTGGGTGTACCAAACGTCACAACGTAACTGGGTGACTATAAAGGTGCACTACGGGTATCTCTGAAAGTGTCTGTTGGGTTGACATGGATCGAGACTGGGATTTGTCACTCCGTATGACGGAGAGGTATCTCTGGGCCCACTCGGTAATGCATCATCATAATGAGCTCAAAGTGACTAAGTGTTTGGTCACGGGATCATGCATTACGGTACGAGTAAAGTGACTTGCCGGTAACGAGACTGAACGAGGTATTGGGATACCGATGATCGAGTCTCGGGCATGTAACGTACCGATTGACAAAGGGAATTGTATATGGGGTTGTTCGAATCCTCGACATCTAGGTTCATCCGATGAGATCATCGAGGAGCATGTGGGAGCCAACATGGGTATCTAGATCCCGCTGTTGGTTATTGCCTGAGAGCCGTCTCGGTCATGTCTACGTGTCTCCCAAACCCGTAGGGTCTACACACTTAAGGTTCGGTGACGCTAGGGTTGTATGAATATGAGTATGCAGCATACCGAATGTTGTTCGGAGTCCCGGATGAGATCCCGGACGTCACGAGGAGTTCCAGAATGGTCCGGAGGTAAAGAATTATATATAGGAAGTGGTATTTCGGCCATCGGGAAAGTTTCGGGGTCACCCGGTATTGTACCGGGACCACCGAAAGGGTCCCGGGGGTCCACCGGGTGGGGCCACCCATCTTGGAGGGCCCCAAGGGCTGAAGTGGGGAGGGGAACCAGCCCATAGTGGGCTGGTGCGCCCCCCTTGGCCCACCCCCTGCGCCTAGGGTTGAAACCCTAGGGTGGGGGGGGCGCCCCACTTGCCTTGGGGGGTACTCCACCCCCTTGGCCGCCACCCCCTTGGGAGATTGGATCTCCCAGGGACGGCGCCCCCCCCCTGGGGGCCTATATAAAGGGAGGGGGGAGGGAGGCAGCCGCACCCTGAAGTTCTGGCGCCCCTCCCCCTGCTACACCTCTTCCTCCTCCGTCACGTGCTTGGCGAAGCCCTGCCGGAGTGCTGCTGTTCCACCACCACCACGCCGTTGTGCTGCTGCTGGAGCCATCATCATCAACCTCTCCTTCCCCCTTGCTGGATCAAGAAGGAGGAGACGTCATCCGCTCCGTACGTGTGTTGAACGCGGAGGTGCCGTCCATTCGGCGCTAGGATCTCCGGTGATAGGATCACGATGAGAACGACTACTTCAACCCCGTTCTTTTGAACGCTTCCGCTCGCGATCTACAAAGTGGTATGTAGATGCATCTCCCTTGACTCGTTGCTTAGATGAACTCATAGATGGATCTTGGTGAAACCGTAGGAAAAATTTTAATTTTCTGCAACGTTCCCCAACAGTGGCATCATGAGCTAGGTCTATGCGTAGTTCTCTATTGCACGAGTAGAACACAATTTTGTTGTGGGCGTAGATTTTGTCAACTTGCTTGCCGCTATTAGTCTTATCTTGCTTCAGCGGTATTGTGGGATGAAGCGGCCTGGACCAACCTTACACGTACGCTTACGTGAGACCGGTTCCACCGACTAACATGCACTAGTTGCATAAGGTGGCTGGCGGGTGTCTGTCTCTCCCACTTTACTTGAAGCGGATTCGACGAAAAGGGTCCTTATGAAGGGTAAATAGAAGTTGATAAGATCATGTTGTGGTTATTCGTAGGTAAGAAAACGTTTTTGCTAGAACCCAATTGCAGCCACGTAAAAGATGCAACAACAATTAGAGGACGTCTAACTTGTTTTTGCAGCAATTGTCTTGTGATGTGATATGGCCAGAAGTTGTGATGAATGATGAATGATATAGTGTGATGTATGAGATCATGTTCTTGTAATAGGAATCACGACTTGCATGTCGATGAGTATGACAACCGGCAGGAGCCATAGGAGTTGTCTTTATTTTTGTATGACCTGCGTGTCATTAAAGAACGCCATGTAAATTACCTTACTTTGTTGCTAAACGCGTTAGCCATAGAAGTAGAAGTAGTCGTTGGCGTGACAACTTCATGAAGACACGATGATGGAGATCATGATGATGGAGATCATGGTGTCATGCCGGTGACGAAGATGATCATGGAGCCCCGAAGATGGAGATCGAAGGAGCTATATGATATTGGCCATATCATGTCACTATTATATAATTGCATGTGATGTTTATTATGTTTATGCATCTTGTTTACTTAGAACGACGGTAGTAAATAAGATGATCCCTTACAAAAATTTCAAGAAGTGTTCTCCCCTAACTATGCACCATTGCTAAAGTTCGTCGTTTCGAAGCACCACGTGATGATCGGGTGTGATAGATCCTTACGTTCAGATACAACGGGTGTAAGACAGTTTTACACATGCAAAACACTTAGGGTTAACTTGACGAGCCTAGCATGTACAGACATGGCCTCGGAACACGGAGACCGAAAGGTCGAACACGAGTCGTATGGAAGATACGATCAACATGAGAATGTTCACCGACGATGACTAGTCCGTCTCACGTGATGATCGGACACGGCCTAGTCGACTCGGATCGTGTAACACTTAGATGACTAGAGGGATGTCAAATCTGAGTGGGAGTTCATTAAAATAATTTGATTATATGAACTTAGTCTAAAACTTTTTGCAAAATATGTCTTGTAGATCAAATGGCCAACGCTCATGTCAACATGAACTTTAACACGTTCCTAGAGAAAACCAAGCTGAAAGATGATGGCAGCAACTATACGGACTGGGTCCGGAACCTGAGGATCATCCTCATAGCTGCCAGGAAACAATATGTCCTAGAAGGACCGCTAGGTGACGCTCCCGTCCCAGAGAACCAAGACATTATGAATGCTTGGCAGTCTCGTGCTAATGATTACTCCCTCGTTCAGTGCGGCATGCTTTACAACTTAGAACCGGGGCTCCAAAAGCGTTTTGAGCAACACGGAGCATATGAGATGTTCGAGGAGCTGAAACTAGTTTTCCAAGCTCATGCCCGGGTCGAGAGATATGAAGTCTCCGACAAGTTCTATAGTTGTAAGATGGAGGAAAATAGTTCTGTCAGTGAGCATATACTCAAAATGTCTGGGTTGCACAACCGCCTGTCCCAGCTGGACATTAACCTCCCGGATGAGGCGGTCATTGACAGAATCCTTCAGTCGCTCCCACCAAGCTACAAGAGCTTTGTGCTGAACTACAATATGCAGGGGATGGTGAAGACCATTCCTGAAGTATTTTCAATGCTGAAGTCAGCAGAGGTTGAAATCAAGAAAGAACATCAAGTGTTGATGGTTAATAAGACCACTAAGTTCAAGAAGGGCAAGGGTAAGAAGAACTTCAAGAAGGACGGCAAAGATGTTGCCGCACCCGGTAAGCCAGTTGCCGGGAAGAAGTCAAAGAATGGACCCAAGCCTGAGACTGAGTGCTTTTATTGCAAGGGGAAGGGTCACTGGAAGCGGAACTGCCCCAAATACTTAGCGGATAAGAAGGCCGGCAACACCAAAGGTATATTTGATATACATGTAATTGATGTGTACCTTACGAGTACTCATAGTAACTCCTGGGTATTTGATACCGGTGCCGTTGCTCATATTTGTAACTCATAGCAGGAGCTGCGGAATAAGCGGAGACTGGCGAAGGACGAGGTGACGATGCGCGTCGGGAATGGTTCCAGGGTCGATGTGATCGCCGTCGGCATGCTACCTCTACATTTACCTACGGGATTAGTTTTGAACCTTAATAATTGTTATTTGGTGCCAAGTTTGAGCATGAACATTGTATCTGGATCTCGTTTAATACGAGATAGCTACTCATTTAAATCCGAGAATAATGGTTGTTCTATTTATATGAGAGATATGTTTTATGGTCATGCCCCGATGGTCAATGGTTTATTCTTAATTAATCTCGAGCGTAATGTTACACATATTCATAGCGTGAATACCAAAAGATGTAAAGTTGATAACGATAGTCCCACATACTTGTGGCACTGCCGCCTTGGTCACATTGGTGTCAAGCGCATGAAGAAGCTCCATGCCGATGGACTTTTAGAGTCTCTCGATTATGAATCATTTGGCACATGCGAACCATGCCTCATGGGCAAAATGACCAAGACTCCGTTCTCCGGAACAATGGAGCGAGCAACCAACTTGTTGGAAATCATACATACCGATGTGTGCGGTCCAATGAGTGTTGAGGCTCGCGGAGGATATCATTATGTTCTCACTCTCACAGATGACTTGAGTAGATATGGGCATGTCTACTTGATGAAACACAAGTCTGAGACCTTTGAAAAGTTCAAGGAATTTCAGAATGAAGTAGAGAATCAACGTGACCGAAAGATAAAATTCTTGCGATCGGATCGTGGAGGAGAATATTTAAGTCACGAATTTGGTACACACTTAAGAAAATGTGGAATCGTTTCACAACTCACGCCGCCTGGAACACCTCAGCGAAACAGTGTGTCCGAACGTCGTAATCGCACTCTATTAGATATGGTGCGATCTATGATGTCTCTTACCGATTTACCGCTATCATTTTGGGGATACGCTCTAGAGACAGCTACATTCACTTTAAATAGGGCACCGTCTAAATCCGTTGAGACGAACCGTATGAATTATGGTTTGGGAAGAAACCTAAGCTGTCGTTTCTAAAAGTTTGGGGATGCGATGCTTATGTCAAGAAACTTCAACCTGAAAAGCTCGAACCCAAGTCGGAAAAATGCGTCTTCATAGGATACCCTAAAGAAACCATTGGGTATACCTTCTACTTAAGATCCGAGGGCAAGATCTTTGTTGCCAAGAACGGATCCTTTCTAGAAAAAGAGTTTCTCTCGAAAGAAGTAAGTGGGAGGAAAGTAGAACTTGATGAAGTACTACCTCTTGAACAGGATAGTAGTGCAGCTCAGGAAAATGTTCATGTGATGCCTACTCCAACTGGAGAGGAAATTAATGATGATGATCAAGGTACTTCTGATCAAGTTGCTACTGAACTTCGTAGGTCCACAAGGACACGTTCCGCACCAGAGTGGTACGGCAACCCTGTCCTGGAAATCATGTTGTTAAACAACGGTGAACCTTCGAACTATGAAGAAGCGATGGCGGGCCCAGATTCCAACAAATGGCTTGAATCCATGAAATCCGAGATAGAATCCATGTATGAAAACAAAGTATGGACTTTGACTGACTTGCCCGATGATCGGCGAGCGATAGAAAACTAATGGATCTTTAATAAGAAGACGGACGCGGATGGTAATGTCACCATCTATAAAGCTCGACTTGTCGCTAAGGGTTATCGGCAAGTTCAAGGGATTGACTACGATGAGACTTTCTCTCTCGTAGCGAAGCTTAAGTCCGTCCGAATCATGTTAGCAATTGCCGCATACTATGATTATGAGATATGGCAGATGGACGTCAAAACGGCATTCCTTAACGGGCATCTTAAGGAAGAACTGTATATGATGCAGCCGGAGGGTTTTGTCGATCCTAAGAATGCTAACAAAGTATGCAAGCTCCAGCGATCCATTTATGGGCTGGTGCAAGCATCTCGGAGTTGGAACATTCGCTTTGATGAGATGATCAAAGCGTTTGGGTTTATGCAGACTTACGGAGAAGCCTGCGTTTACAAGAAAGTGAGTGGGAGCTCTGTAGCATTTCTCATATTGTATGTAGATGACATACTCTTGATGGGAAATGATATAGAATTCTTGGACAGTATTAAGGCCTACTTGAATAAGTGTTTTTCAATGAAGGACCTTGGAGAAGCTGCTTATATATTAGGCATCAAGATCTATAGAGATAGATCGAGATGCCTCATAGGTCTTTCACAAAGCACATACCTTGATAAGATTTTGAAGAAGTTCAAAATGGATCAGTCCAAGAAGGGGTTCTTGCCTGTATTGCAAGGTGTGAGATTGAGCTCGGCTCAATGCCCGACCACGGCAAAAGATAAAGAAGAGATGAGCGTCATCCCCTATGCCTCAGCCATAGGATCTATTATGTATGCCATGCTGTGTACCAGACCTGATGTAAATCTTGCCGTAAGTTTGGTAGGAAGGTACCAAAGTAATCCCGGCAAGGAACACTGGACAGCGGTCAAGAATATCCTAAAGTACCTGAAAAGGACGAAGGACATGTTTCTCATTTATGGAGGTGACGAAGAGCTCGCCATAAAGGGTTACGTCGACGCTAGCTTCGACACAGATCTGGATGACTCTAAGTCACAAACCGGATACGTGTATATGTTGAATGGTGGAGCAGTAAGCTGGTGTAGCTGCAAGCAGAGCGTCGTGGCGGGATCTACATGTGAAGCGGAGTACATGGCAGCCTCGGAGGCAGCGCATGAAGCTATTTGGGTGAAGGAGTTCATCACCGACCTAGGAGTCATACCCAATGCGTCGGGGCCGATCAAACTATTCTGTGACAACACTGGAGCTATTGCCCTTGCCAAGGAGCCCAGGTTTCACAAGAAGACCAGGCACATCAAGCGTCGTTTCAACTCCATCCGTGAAAATGTTCAGGGTGGAGACATAGATATTTGCAAAGTACATACGGATCTGAATGTCGCAGATCCGTTGACTAAACCTCTCTCGCGAGCAAAACATGATCAACACCAGAACTCTATGGGTGTTCGATTCATCACAATGTAACTAGATTATTGACTCTAGTGCAAGTGGGAGACTGTTGGAAATATGCCCTAGAGGCAATAATAAAAGCATTATTATTATATTCCCTTGTTCATGATAATTGTCTTTTATTCATGCTATAATTGTATTATCCGGAAATCGTAATACACGTGTGAATGTATAGACCATAACATGTCCCTAGTGAGCCTCTAGTTAACTAGCTCGTTGGTCAACAGATAGTCATGGTTTCCTGACTATGGACATTAGATGTCACTGACAACGGGATCACATCATTAGGAGAATGATGTGATGGACAAGACCCAATCCTAAGCATAGCACAAGATCGTGTAGTTAGTTTTGCTATAGCTTTTTCAATGTCAAGTATCTCTTCCTTAGACCATGAGATCGTGTGACTCCCGGATACCGTAGGAGTGCTTTGGGTGTACCAAACGTCACAACGTAACTGGGTGACTATAAAGGTGCACTACAGGTATCTCCGAAAGTGTCTGTTGGGTTGACACGGATCGAGACTGGGATTTGTCACTCCGTATGACGGAGAGGTATCTCTGGGCCCACTCGGTAATGCATCATCATAATGAGCTCAAAGTGACTAAGTGTTTGGTCACGGGATCATGCATTACGGTACGAGTAAAGTGACTTGCCGGTAACGAGACTGAACGAGGTATTGGGATACCGACGATCGAGTCTCGGGCATGTAACGTACCGATTGACAAAGGGAATTGTATACGGGGTTGTTCGAATCCTCGACATCGTGGTTCATCCGATGAGATCATCGAGGAGCATGTCGGAGCCAACATGGGTATCCAGATCCCGCTGTTGGTTATTGCCCGAGAGCCGTCTCGGTCATGTCTACGTGTCTCCCGAACCCGTAGGGTCTACACACTTAAGGTTCGGTGACGCTAGGGTTGTATGAATATGAGTATGCAGCATACGGAATGTTGTTCGGAGTCCCGGATGAGATCCCGGACATCACGAGGAGTTCCGGAATGGTCCGGAGGTAAAGAATTATATATAGGAAGTGGTATTTCGGCCATCGGGAAAGTTTCGGGGTCACCCGGTATTGTACCGGGACCACCGAAAGGGTCCCGGGGGTCCACCGGGTAGGGCCACCCATCCCGGAGGGCCCCAAGGGCTGAAGTGGGGAGGGGAACCAGCCCATAGTGGGCTGGTGCGCCCCCCTTGGCCCACCCCCTGCGTCTAGGGTTGAAACCCTAGGGTGGGTGGGGGGGCGCCCCACTTGCCTTCGGGGGTACTCCACCCCCTTGGCCGCCGCCCCCTTGGGAGATTGGATCTCCCAGGGCCGGCGCCCCCCCTGGGGGCCTATATAAAGGGAGGGGGGAGGGAGGCAGCCGCACCCTGAAGTTCTGGCGCCCCTCCCCCTGCTACACCTCTTCCTCCTCCGTCACGTGCTTGGTGAAGCCCTGCCGGAGTGCTGCTGTTCCACCACCACCACGCCGTTGTGCTGCTGCTGGAGCCATCATCATCAACCTCTCCTTCCCTCTTGCTGGATCAAGAAGGAGGAGACGTCATCCGCTCCGTACGTGTGTTGAACGCGGAGGTGCCGTCCGTTCGGCGCTAGGATCTCCGGTGATAGGATCACGACGAGAACGACTACTTCAACCCCGTTCTTTTGAACGCTTCCGCTCGCGATCTACAAAGTGGTATGTAGATGCATCTTCCTTGACTCGTTGCTTAGATGAACTCATAGATGGATCTTGGTGAAACCGTAGGAAAATTTTTAATTTTCTGCAACGTTCCCCAACAAGAAGTACCAAAAAAGACCGGGTGAGGTGGGACGAAAATAAAACCCGGAACGCGACCTACCAACTGAGACATTAGGAGTAGAGATACTAAAGCGGGAAGGCTTTGGTTTTTTTAAAATTTATTTGAAGCTTCTACTGCTCATTTACATCCATGTCAGTGAATAATAATAGTGAACAGCATCATGCATGAACAATACCCACGCGTGAACAGTACCACCAGTGAACAGTGCTCCCGAATAATCAGTTTTTCCCTTTTTTTTACTTTCATTAGAGAAAAATACACACGTTGTTGACAAAACTGGGAATCTTTTACCCATAATTTCTCTCCTCCTACTCCTCCACCATCGTGTCCATATATATAGGGTTAAAATTTAGGATTCTTTTTACATTCATTTCTCTCCACCAGCATACCGACGCAGAGCCGTCTCAATCATCTCCTGGTCCTTTCCGATGATGGTGTTGCCGAGGCACAGAACAATAGGTCGGAGTAGTATATTTGCATAAACAGTAATTCGTGACGAAAATAAGTTCTCGACCGATTACTGTCCATTTCTACACCACGACATCAGTGAACAGTTTACTAACAATTACCCGAATAAAGATCGAAACAATATCCAAATAAACCCAGAACTGCTAACCAAAACAATAACCAAAATAAACCAAAACACCAACCCCGAAACACCTGGAACAGAAAAAACAGTGAAACAGAACAACACCTCAATAAACCGATAACATTAACTCACCCAAACAATAAACCGAAACAGTAAACGAATTGTAACCCAGAACAGTACTCCCGAATAAACCGGAACAACAACTGCTAACCGAAACAATAGCCCAAATAACCAGAAACAACAAATCCCAATAACACAAAACCATATAACCAGTTAAAACTAAACAAGAGCTTAAACACCAAAAATTTTAACCCACACGAACCATAATCCGAAACAATAACCGAATTGTAATCTAGAATAGTACACCCGAATAAACCAGAACAACATACAAAAAAATTTATTAATAGGCCAGCCGGTTTTCTTAATTTGTTAAATAATTTAATGTTGGTTACGTGCCTACACCAATCATGGGGTAAATATAGAATCCGTGTTCTCCTCTTCATTTTATTTTATCACTTAATACATGTTGTTTTCTTTCTTATTTCGGTAAAATACAGATAGAAACGATCACGGGCACGGTGTGCACCGCGCTTCTTCGGTGCTAGTCATGCTATAAGGGGATCCCTTACAGTCTTTCTGTCAAAAAAGGAAGGAAAAAAAGAAACCAAACGTGTGGCAAAGTATGGGTAACAATCGAGTGGTAGTCATGGGTATTGAGCCTAGCCCATCCGCGCAATTTAGCGGCATTTCGTTGCTTAAGGCGTGAAATAGGAGAAGACAAACGAACGGCTCGGGGTCAGGGAGTTTCCTATTTGGCGGCACAAACCCCTTATAGTTCATTTTGTAACTTGCCGCACAAC